>NW_027667183.1:655000-657500 GCF_963924665.1 Micromys minutus | reverse complement strand
ACGCTAACCCTAACCCTAACCCTAACCCTAACCCTAACCCTAACCTATACCCTAACCCTAACCCTAACCCTAACACTAACCCTAACACTAACCCTAACCCTAACCCTAACCCTAACTCTAACCCTAACCCTAATGCTAACCCTAACCCTAACCCTAACCCTAACTCTAACCCTAAACCTAACCCTAACCCTAACACTAACCCTAACCCTAAACCTTAAGAAACCTAAATCATAAATCCTGAACAACCCTAAACACTAAATCATAAACAACCCTAAAAAACCATAAACAACTCTAAACGCTAAACCCTAAACAACCCTAAACATTAAACAATCTTAAACGCTAAACCCTATACCTTAAATCTAAACCTCCCTAACACTTACACAATCCTAAACCCTAAACCTTAAACCATAAACCCTAAATTTTAAACCATAAATCTAAGAATAACCATAATCCTAACCCTCACCCTAAACCTAACCCTAACCCTAAAACTCACACTAACACTAATCCTAACAGTAAACCCTAAACCATAAATCTAACTCGAAACCTAACCCTATCCCTAAACCTAACCTTGACCCTATCCCTTACCCTGACTTTAATCCTAACCCTAACCCTAACCCTAACCCTAAACCTAACCCTAATGCTAACCCTAACCCTAACCTTAACCTTAAACCTAACCCTAACCCTTACCCTAACCCTAACCCTAACCCTAACGCTAACCCTAACCCTAACACTAACGCTAACACTAACCCTAACCCTAACCCTAACCCTAACCCTAACACTATCCCTAAACCTAACCTTGACCCTATCCCTTACATTGACTTTAATCCTAACCCTAACACTAATCCTAACCATAAACCTAAGCCTAACCCTAACCCTAACGCTAACCCTAACCCTAACCCTAACCCTAACCCTAACCTTTACACTAACACTAACCCTATACCTAACCCAAACCCTAACCCTATCCATAAACTTAACCTTGACCCTATCCCTTACCCTGACTTTAATCCTAACCCTAACCCTAAAGCTAACCCTAAACTTTCCCTAACCCTAACCCTAACCCTAACCCTAAACCTAACACTAACACTAACCCTAATGCTAACCCGTACCCTAACCCTAACACTAACCCTAACCCTAACCCTTACCGAACTCTAAACCTAACCCTAACCCTAACCCTAACTCTAACCCTAACCCTAATGCTAACCCTAACCCTAACCCTAACCCTAACTCTAACCCTAAACCTAACCCTAACCCTAACACTAACCCTAACCCTAAACCTTAAGAAACCTAAATCATAAATCCTGAACAACCCTAAACACTAAATCATAAACAACCCTAAAAAACCATAAACAACTCTAAACGCTAAACCCTAAACAACCCTAAACATTAAACAATCTTAAACGCTAAACCCTATACCTTAAATCTAAACCTCCCTAACACTTACACAATCCTAAACCCTAAACCTTAAACCATAAACCTTAAATTTTAAACCATAAATCTAAGAATAACCATAATCCTAACCCTCACCCTAAACCTAACCCTAACCCTAAAACTCACACTAACACTAATCCTAACAGTAAACCCTAAACCATAAATCTAACTCGAAACCTAACCCTATCCCTAAACCTAACCTTGACCCTATCCCTTACCCTGACTTTAATCCTAACCCTAACCCTAACCCTAACCCTAAACCTAACCCTAATGCTAACCCTAACCCTAACCTTAACCTTAAACCTAACCCTAACCCTTACCCTAACCCTAACCCTAACCCTAACGCTAACCCTAACCCTAACACTAACGCTAACACTAACCCTAACCCTAACCCTAACCCTAACCCTAACACTATCCCTAAACCTAACCTTGACCCTATCCCTTACATTGACTTTAATCCTAACCCTAACACTAATCCTAACCATAAACCTAAGCCTAACCCTAACCCTAACGCTAACCCTAACCCTAACCCTAACCCTAACCCTAACCTTTACACTAACACTAACCCTATACCTAACCCAAACCCTAACCCTATCCATAAACTTAACCTTGACCCTATCCCTTACCCTGACTTTAATCCTAACCCTAACCCTAAAGCTAACCCTAAACTTTCCCTAACCCTAACCCTAACCCTAACCCTAAACCTAACACTAACACTAACCCTAATGCTAACCCGTACCCTAACCCTAACACTAACCCTAACCCTAACCCTTACCGAACTCTAAACCTAACCCTAACCCTAACCCTAACTCTAATCCTAACCCTAACCTTAACCCTAACCCTAACCTTTACCCTAACATTAACCCTAACCCTAACCCTAAACCTAACCCTAACCCTAACCCTAACCCTAACCCTAACCCTAACCCTTACTCTAACCCTAACCCTAAACATAACGCTAACCCTAACCCTAAACCTAACTCTAACCCTAACCCTAACCCTAACGCTACCTCTAACCCTAACCCTAAACTTACCCCTAACCCTAACCCTAACCCTAACGCTAACCCTAACTCTA